>NC_037673.1:162683956-162718689 GCF_003255815.1 Theropithecus gelada
TTTTTTTTTTTTTTTTTTTGGGTCTCGCTGTGTCGCCCAGGCTGGAGTGCAGTGGTGTGATCTCGGCTCACTGCAACCTCCACCTCCCAGGTTCCAGCAGTTCTCCCACCTCAGTCGCCCAAGTAGCAAAGATTACAGACAGATGCTGCCACACCTGGCTAATTTGTTGTATTTTAGTAGAGACAGGGCTTCACCATGTTGCCCAGGCTAGTCTTGAACTCCTGAGCTCAGGCAATCCACCTGCGTCAGCCTCCCAAATTGCTAGGATTACAGGCATGAGCCACCACACTCAGCCTCCTCAGGCCCCTCACCCCTTTCTAGATAGCTATGGTAATAGCTATTCACCATGCCAGAAAATATTATATTGTATTGACAGTGGTTTTAAATGAATGATCTTTTCCAACTTGTGAATATATTCTACTAGAAAGGAATATTTTTTTAAGGTTTTATGAACCCAGTTACTGAATTAGAATTATTGGAAAAATCTTTAAATTAGCTTCTTTTGTTTAAAAAGTTATGTGTTGAATAGCCTGGAGACAGGAAGTGATTTCACAAAGGAGATATAAATGTATTGTGATGAATTTAAGTAGCACAAATAATACAAAAAGCTTTGCATGTAAATTGACTTTCTAAATTAGATACCATAAGCTGGTAATAGAACGTAGTAATACCCATGGACAAATTCCAGTCAACATAAAATTTGAGCTCTTTGAAGATACAGTCAAATCTGTTCTCTTAGAAGTAATAGAAATTTTCCGCCAGTGATGGACTTAACACAGTGGATAACCTTTTCATTAGACAATTATGTGTTTCAGTCCACAGGATATTCAGTATATATTTTTGTTGTACTTTTGCAGATGTCAGTGACCCCATTTCATAAAATTTAACTCATACTGAGGTTTTAAACATCTAAAGAAAACCAATAGATGAGACATTGAAGACTATTATATATCCACTGAAAATATTTTTTATTCTTTCTTTAAAACATTATTGCACAAAGCTCCACCTAAACATCAAAAAAAAAATCGTTGAAAAACCTGGGTGATAATTACCTGTCTTGGATTTTTCAATAAAGCACTTTTGTATCTTTGTAGCATTTGAAGTTCTAATCCACTTGGTACAATACCCTAGGAAAGGAGGCAAAGAATGTAAAAACCACATTAATCCATTGAACAATGTTTTTTAAAAAAGAAAGAAAAAAAGGTATTACTCTAAGTGTGGCTTTATTACCATCACAATCAATAGAAACAAATTTGTAGTCACAGTTCACCTTAAGTGACACTAATTAAAAAGAAAATGGTGTGTAATTAATGTGTAATTAAATTGCAATTTCTAATTAGTTTATTTGGGCTATTAGGAACTTACCATTTAGGCTTTCAAGAGAATCTAGTAGATTTTGTCTGAGTCTAAATAGTACAGAGAGTTCTGTGTTACTTTAGAGTAGATCCCAGACACTAAGTAAAAATTATAGAGATGGATTCCAAATTAAACTAGAACATTTTAAAGAGGACCGGTCTAAAGGTGAAATGGACAGCCTGCCTATGTGAATGATTCCCCACCATCAGAGATAAGCAAGGAGAGGTGGGATGCCTTATGTGCTGACCATTTAATAGGTGGGCTATGGAATGCACAGGTGAAAATTTGAAGTGGGAGCCTTCAAGGCTGCTTAAATCATAAACTTCTGTGATTGTATGGTTCCAAAGACTGTCTCAGGGATGTAGGTATTGGACTGAGAGCTCCCAGGCATGTTCTGTATAATCTAAATGTGCCTCTCATGATACTTGGCTAAAGCTATAAATGAAGATGTTTCTGTCTCCACCTCCAACATAAAGCAGCCCATGTGCCTCTTCCCACTATCTTTATGAAAAGATGAGAAAAAAAAGAGGTGATTTTTAAGGAAAACCATTTGTGCTTCATTTTATAAACAGCCTCATTTTAAAAATAGGCCCATTTTATAAACAGGGCATCTTGTAACAGCAGATAGAAGCAGAGGGTTGTCATATTATCAGGGACTCTTAAGCAAATATCGCTGACCTGGCCTTGGGTCTTAGGAACAGAGTGTAGCAACTTATCAATATTGCCCTATAATCTTCCAGAGGGCCATGTAGCATTTTAATACTTTAAATATCAGAATTTTATTTCAATTAGTTTATTGATGACATCTGCACTGAAGATGCAATATGGGCACTCAGTAACAGAAAAGTTCAAAGCCAGGCATTGGTGACAAAGTGACAGCAACCCCCAGATCTCCTAAGGAAGAAGAGCCCTGCAGTCTTGGAAAGGATTAGAATAATAGGTTTAAGAGTCTCAAGTGAGGGAAGTAGATGAAGAACCCCAGCTTGACCAGTAAAGCATGGCCATCACAAATGGTCACCATCTTCAAGATATTTCGGAAAGCTTCTCTTCAAAGGTGTACCTCTTAAGCGTCTTATGTTTCAAGAAAATTGAAAATACAAAGATGGGTTTTGTTGTTGTTTTGCTTTTGTTTTAGATTTTTGTTTTGTTTATTTTGTTGGTGAGTATGGGGTAGAATTAAAAGAAGAGCTAGAGGCTGGGCGCAGTGACTTGTGCCTGTAATCCCAGCACTTTGGCAGGCTGAGGCAGGTGGATCACGAGGTCAGGAGATCGAGACCATCTGGCCAACATGGTGAAACCCCATCTCTACTAAAAATACAAAAATTAGCTCAGTGTGGTGGCGTGTGCCTGTAGTCCAGCTACTTGGGAGGCTGAGGCAGAACAATCACTTGAACCCAGGAGGCGGAGGTTGCAGTGAACTGAGATGGCACCACTGCACTCCTGCCTGACAACAAAGCAAGGCTCCGTCTCAAAAAAAAAAAAAAAAAAAAAGAGGAAGAAGAGATAGAAAATGCCAAACAATAGAACACGGGAACACACAGGAACCAGGACAACCCAGATGCACCTAGAAACCAGGATTTAATGGATTATCACAGCAGGGTAACAGTACAGGAAGGAATCCACTCCAACAATTTCCCTTTTCATGTTATTCTGCTGGAAATTCACAAGTTCAAGAGACACCGTGTGAGTAGTCTTGGGTCTCTTGTTTCTCCTCATGTTTATCACTGAGGACAGAGACCTGTGGTGTCATGACCCACACCTCTACCTGCGGAGACTCTGAGGCATTCCCCTAGGAGATCCGTATACTCTTACATTCATTTCCCTTCTTTCAGAGAAATGAATTGTGGGCAGAAAAAAAAAAAAAAAAAAGAAAGAACTAGCAAATACATAGGAAATGTAATAAAAACAAAAGCTCTTGTCTACCAGGAGGAGCAGAAAAGGCTGATTTTTAACATTCATTCCGCAATTATTGATTATTTACAGAGTGTCTTCCACTGTGCTCACACTAAAACAACCTTTTCTTTCACAAAGCTGTCTGTCAATGTGGGATACATTATAAAGAGATCCTTAGCTTTTAATGGTTATTTCACATTAAGAATACTTATTTGTATCTAGGGTCTTAGTGTTATTTTTCACCAATTATAGCTATTTCTTCTGTCGTTTGGAATTTCTACTTTACAGCAAGTTTTCATGTTTGCAGGATTAGAAATCACGGGAGGCAGAAGGCTTCCATCTCAGTTTCAGCCCCAGCCTCAGCAGGATTTCTCAGGGACCAGTGCAGCAGGATGGACAATAAATTCACACCCACATGTAATCACAATAACATCATGGCAGATACTGGAATAGCTGCAATCCAAAGTTTTCTATTCTTGGTCATGGTCCTTTATTTGTAAGAAATAAAAGGACAGGACAGGTTATGGTGCTAGAAACAAAATGTATTCAAATCAGATTAGGCACAAAATAGGAAATTACTGGAAGGCTACAAAAGTATTTCGTGGTAACTTGGGTCAAGAACTCAGCTGAATTTCCTGATGGACAAACTGGGGACTGGAAAATGCAAATCGCCACCATCTAACATTCAGGCATAATTGTTCCCTCATTGGGTCTTAGATCAAAAGACACTTCCGTAAGAGCTCTTCTGATTTCTCTATTATAAACCAAAATACCACTCCCCTCCCACTGTAGCACTCCCTATCTATCTTCCCTATTTTATTTTTCTCCAAAAATCTACATTGGCCATGATAGCCTATGTTATGCATAGGAAGAAATAAGCTCCAATATCTTAAGTGCGTGTAACAGCAAAAGTTTGTTTCTCACTCACACCATATGTCTATCATGTGTCTATCAAAGCTCACTGCCCTTCAGCTCCATGTGGCTATACACAAACGTGTGTGTGTGTGCGTCTGTGTGTAAAGTCAAATTAAAAACTAGCATTTGTAGCTGAATGTTGACTAGGACAGTTTCAGTTATTGAGGAGTTGTGACTGAGGACAGAATCTGAATTGGAACCCTAAGATTTGTGTACTTTGTGTATTTAAAAAATGTTGCTAAGGAGTCTATAACCCATGGGGTCAGAAAACTCAAGGTTAATCAAACTAAACATAACTTGTACTTTTCCAGTCCCTGTCAGCCCCTTTCTTACCCTCAGCAGATATAGAAAGTGAATAGGGGAGAAGTTGAACACCTGAGTCATAGGGCTTGTTGGGAGTGGAATATTGATGGTGAGCTATTTTCCTCTTCTCTTTACAGGGTGCTTTTTCCTTAAAAAGCCAAGTAGATTTGTGCTTGAGGTGTGCGAAGGGTGACCCTAGGTAAATGGCTCATAATGACTGGAGGTACCAATGAGAAGGAGAAACTAACATTCCTTCTGTTCCCTGGTTGGATGTCTGCTTAGAAATTTGCTTGCTGGGCCAGGCGCGGTGGTGGCTCACGCCTGTAATCCCAGCACTTTGGGAGGCTACGGCGGGTGGATCACGAGGTCAGGAGTTCAAGACCAGCCTGGCCAACGTGGTGAAATCCTGTCTCTACTAAAAATACAAAAATTAGCTGGGCATGGTGGCACGTGCCTGTAATCCCAGCTAGTTGGGAGGCTGAGGCAGGAGAATTGCTTGAACCAGGACCCGGGAGGCAGAGGTTGCAGTGAGCCAAAATCATGCCACTGCACTCCAGCTTGGACTACAGAGTGAGACTCCTCAAAAAAAATAAAAATAAAAAAAGAGAGAGAAAAAGAAAAGAAAATAAATTTTCTTGCTGGTTCGTACCCAGGCCAATCTGAGTGGAGGAAAGATAACTCATAAGCTATTTCAGGTGCAGTACACTTGAACAGTCAGCATAATGCTGTCTTAGCAAGCATCTGAGTGTTCAATATGTCAAGTAAACACCAGGCAAGGTACTGCCTCAGGCCATCGTTTTGGTTCCCCTTCCTGTGTTGGGAGATGGAGGAGTGGAGGGGTGATGATGAAATGGAAGCTCCCATGTCAAGGGATCAGGCAAATGGGGAGACTCCGTGGGATCCTCTGAAGAATCCACATGCACGTGCTTACGAAAATCACATTAGGGATGCCTGCCACACAGGAGTACTGATGTTTGGTATTAGCCAATAAAATGATGGGGCTACCACCTTAGGAATCAGAGACAAGAATTGACTTTTCTCTACTTCTCCTCATCCTAACACATTGAAAGCATTTGAGCTACAAGAATGAGAACATCAAGCTTTGATTCAAATTAGAGATTAGAATTTTAAGTTGGATTGCCCAAAGTAGTAGTAGTAAAGCTTGTCCAGAGTGTTATAAAACTGCACAGATAGTGTTAAATAACCTGAAAAGGAGACTTGACAGTTAAGAGTTGAAATCAACAATTGGAGAAAAAAAAATCATGTCATTTTATACACGAATGAGTTGCAGATTTCTCAAAAAGCTTGTTACACATGAAACCAAATAATTGCCATTGTTGTGCTCCAAATCTCTTAAAGCTCTTCCATTGTATATAGAAGAGTATTCTCTAAATTATATTCCGTAAATGGGCAGACCATGGGAAAATGTTCCATGGTATGTTAAAACAAGCCATTGCATACTGCATCCCCAATCCAGGAGCACTGGCTCTTTTTTGTTGTTGTTGTTGTTTTTTGAGATGGAGTCTCGCTGTGACACCAGGCTGGAGTGCAATCGCACGATCTCGGCTCACTGCAATCTCTGCCTCCTGGGTTCAAGCAATTCTGTGCCTCAGCCTCCCGAGTAGCTGGGATTACAGGTGCCTGCCACCATGCCTGGCTAATTTTTTTGTATTTTTAGTAGAGATGGGGTTTCACCATCCTGGCCAGGCTGATCTTGAACTCCTGACCTCGTGATCCACCCGCCTCAGCCTCCCAAAGTGCTGGGATTACAGACGTGAGCCACCGCGCCCACCCGAGCACTGGCTTTTTAAAGGCTATGAAAAGTCCTGTGGCTAAAACATCTGCTAACATTACTTAATCCAACATTTTTCCAACTGACCACAGATTCTATTTTGCAATATTGCTATTCATATCCTGCAAAAAAGAACTGGCTTACTTAGGGAAAGAACCCAGTGCCTAAATTTATAATCTTACCCACATTCCCATACCCTACTCAAATCAGACTATTTCATTCTTCTATGGACATATCTTTTACTTCTATGACTTTTTTTTCCTTGGGCATGTTGATTATTTATATTATTTATTTCTATTCAACTACCCCTTCTCTTTTTGTCCTATTTTAAGTACTACCTTGTAATCCATAAAGATTTTGCTGATTGAATTAAGAGTTATTCCTCTCGATACTAACAATCCTTTACAATGCCTTCATTTAATGTAGTGACCACAGACCACCTTTCAGTATTCTTACCAATATTATTTCTAACACTATTAGTCTCAGTTCACAGAATGATTACTGTGAATCAGACATTGTGCTCAGTTCTGATCAAGACAACCCTATAAAATAAGTAATATTATTATAGTCATCTTACAGATAAGGAAACTGAAACATAAAAAAAAAGTAAATAATTAGATCAAGGTCTCAGCTACTAAATTCAGAGCCGTGACACTTCTCCAAGTTCATTGGAATCCAAACCCATGCTCTGATTCACTATTGATAATTACTATGCCCCTTTTGTGTGCACATCTTTCCCTTCCACTTGATTACTAGCCCTGAGAGGACAAGGATCATGTTGAGTTCATCTTTATATACACTCTGTGCCTAATAAAGTGTCTTCCTGAGACCCAGGAATTATGCTTAGAATGAAATCAAAACGGTGTGGGCTCAGCATCGTGAGGTAAGGGGAAGGTATCTCCATGAAAGTCATTTGTTTGTAATTTCAAGGCGCCGATTCTTTGCCATCCACCTGTCATTCCCTGCTTTTGAATTCTCCTTCTAGGATATCTCATTATGATGCATCACCTAAGTTCCTCTTAGTTACAACATCTAATGCAACATGACTAGCGCAACATGAGCACATAAGCCCTGGAGAACTGAAGAGCAGGAAAGTTGTTTTCTCCACACTGTAGATGTAAGGGAAGTTATAAAAATATATGTTAAAGGTCAGCAGTGAACCTCCGAGTTAAGAGCCCTGCCGTGGAAGGGTTCCATCCTTCTTCATAGTGCACCAAAGCACTGAATTCCCATGGAAATTGAGTTGAATAAGCCATGCAAGCAGCTCCGTTTATTTTTCTAAGAAAATTGCCTTATTAATGTGCATTATGGAAATAGTGCTCCATGTCAGACCTAACAAGAAGAATTTGGACTGCATGTGCACATAGAAAATTGCCTCCTGTGCTTTTCATCCCAGTGGATCCTGGGGAATTTTCTGAAACTCATTTTCCAGCTCTGCTTGCTTCTTCAGCAATCCCTCCCTCTAGAAACAATCCCCTCTGAAATGACCTCCCTCCAAAACACCCCAGATGCCAGCCAGACATGGCAACCAGATCAGCAGTTCAGTGACCCCAAATAAATGTTTTATGGGGACTGGGTCTCCAGGTTGGGAAGAAATCAACCTAAATAACGGGAAAGTCAGTAGACTGTAGCGATTAGCTTTACCACGTGAATTGTGGGGACCAGCAGACCTGGGCTCAGATTCTGGCTCTGTCCCTAAAAGCTGTGTTAGATGGGGGAATTAATACATGCTCTCTAAGCCTCACCGTGTAAACAGTATAGAAGTTAATAGTAAACTGTTCCTTTCCCTTCTTAGAAATATTGTTAAATTAAATGAGATAATATTTGTAAAATGTTTAACAAAATATATGTCTAGCACAAAATTAGCCTCAATAAACAATAGCTAATAGATTGTGATAATCAAATGTTATATCCAAGTTTATGATACTTAATGTATAATCTGCAGAATATCTTCTTTTGAAAAGACAATGCAGGAAGTTAGCTTAACGAAGCAGCAGAACAAATGAATTATAATGGCAAAATTTCATACATTGAGGATGCCACTGTGAGAATAAGATGTACTTAAACATTGAAGGAGGAAGTAATTTTTCAGGTTACAGAAAGCAGACATGGAACGACCTACTTGTTCACCCTACATTTCTTACTTACCTTGTCAGTTTCTAAGGCTGGGGTGGATTAGAATTAAAGACTGACATGATGTTGCAAAGGGAAAGAAACATTTCTCCAACACAACACTGTATCATGGCCTTTGGTCTCCTTAAAGCAGGCTGGCAGAAACAACCTTGTAAGTTTCAAATTCCCGAGGCTATAGATTTTTACTCTTTCTTGGCAGACTTTCTTTGACCATCTCCTATAAGAAAGCAAGAAGTTCATCAATCACTCTTTTGTTTAAAATACACTATCATAATCATCTTTTAAATACCCCAATAGGTTCATTTTAAACATCTGGAAACACAGGCTTTCTCCCAGACGTTCTAAATTTTGTGTCCCTTTTTTAAAAAAGGCTTATATTGATGATGTGCTCTGAAACTGTAAGGCTGTGATAGTCTCCACAATAATAATAATAATCTATTATTGCAATGTAGTCCATCTTATATTTAAAATGTAAAGGTATACCTTAGTAAAGTCATCATGAAGAAAATTTTCAAAATTCCTTGTTAACTTTTGGGATTTATTTTTCCCACTTTCCAATAAAGGATAAATGAGGAGACAGACCAGTAGACCTAATGACATGAAGATGGTATAACAGGAAAACAAAACAAAATGGATAAGGAAAAGGGGTGGAGGGAGTAAAGATTTTTTAGATAAAAATAAATAAACTAAATTGAAGTGTGTGGGACATAAAAGGGATAAAGGCATCAATAAAAATGAGAAAAATGATGGGAAAAGATCGTGTAACTAAATGAATTGCTATTCAAATATCTGGTGCCTGGTTGCACATGTTTCTAGGGGCAAATTACCTAAGCCCCCTTTCCTCAAATATTTTACTTGTGCTTATTCAATGAATCTCACAAAATAAGGATGCTTTTGAGCTACTGATTGGTGCAAATGTGGCTTAATAGCAGAATCATTACTTTTTTAATCTTGGAACTGCCAGCTCTTACTATTTTCAACTGAACTTCGAGTTGTTCAATTACAGCCTGCCATTACTAATTGTTTCTAAATTTCATGGAACATATCTTGTTTAGGAAGTTTTGTTCTTTTGGCAATATCTTTTTTTTTTTTTTTTTCTTAAAGTCTCAGTTTTCAGAACTTTATCTGCTCAGATTTATGGGCCTCTCTTTTTAGATGTCTTAATCGTGAAGCAGGAAAAGTCAGAACTTGTTTGCTCACGTAGAAAAATGTGGTCTCGTTGACTCCTGAATAAAATATAATTTGGGTCACCATCCCCATTTGCTCAGTAGTATTAAAATGATGCATTTCTGTAGGTTTGCATGGGCTGGTATCCCTGTCTGTCCTACAGATCTTTACTGGAATTGAGCAGAAAAGGTCAAATAGGGGGTAATATGTCAAAAGGCTGTAATTAAGATTTAGAAAGATTAATACCGATGGTATTTAATGAAATTGGCTTTTAGAGGAATGCTCATCTATTACTTTGATATTTAACATTTTTTCTTATTAAAATGTTAGTGCTGAAGAGAAGAACAGAATCAATGGCAGAAATATGAGTTTATACAGCCATCAATGAAGGAGGTCAGAACTAATAAACAATCCGAAATTTTTTTTGTGGTACTGATGGTAAAATTACTTCTCTTTTCCACTTGAGATATAATTTTTTTTCCCAGGGCTTGCAAAAAAATTTTTATTGCAATAAGCAGCAAACTGACATAGGTGTATCACTTCATTGCACTGATGCAGTTTTTTTTTTTTTTTTTAATTAGCTGCTTCAGATGTTTATAGCAATCTCAAAAACAAGAAGAAAAAAATCTATCAATTTTTTACAGACAGGGGTAAATTTTGCCTCTAGAGGGAATACCACGGTTAAATCCAGCATATCACATTGAAAAAATGCTCTGTAGTCTAAAGTAGACGCTGATGCCTTTTGGTGTTTTGAAGAATGAGCTGTTTCAAATTGTAAGAAAATTTCCATTTCAAAAATAGCTACTGAACTATCACAATGACTGCTTTGCATATATTTTTGGTCACAAAAATACCATTGTTATTTTTTACTATGGATATGCAAATGAGATGTTGATAGGATTAAGTTCTGTCACTTTCTGAGACAGTCTTATGCTTCCACTATTGAAGTTTTCCTTTTCCTCCCACTATTTCCTTTACATTTATTTAAAGCCATCAAACTCATTTTGCTTTTCATTCTGTTTGAGGTTTCCCTGCCTTCCTTTTTTTTTTTTTTTTTTGGCTTCTTCCCTAGTGATTTTTCTCCCGAATTCTTCTTTAGATTTGCTCCAGGTGGTGACTTACTTCATCCCATGGCATCTTGTCTTATTTTTAGTTAGGAAAATTTTTCTCCATCTTTTATTTAAAATACAAGAAAAATTCAATAGCTTATCATTTTGACTGATTATTTCCTCATTATATTAGCTAGGTGCATTGATGTCACATAGACAATTGGCATTTGTTTATGGATGAAAACCAAAACATGAATTTTAGGAAGCTCAGGATGGTATAAAATGTGTATATGCATGTGTCAGGAGCATTTTTTTAAAACTTGGATGGTTAGTAGGATTTAGAAACTCAGAGACTGTATAGAAACTTTAAGATTAGTTGTTTTTCACACACACACACACATGCACCAATAACCAGTGTACATATTCTTGTAAACTGAAAATACATATATTCATAATAGAGACTTGAATAACCAGCATTTGAAAAACAGAATTAGTTGTTTTCTTTTCTTTTTTTTTTTTAGAAAGCCAATTTGAGTGTGAATGGGATAAGTTAAATTTATAAGCGAAGAAGGGGATAACCCATGTCCTGAAAATATTACCATGCTTTCAGTACAATAGATGATACATTCTTTATATACATGTATACACACACACAGATTACTGTAGTTTAAAGTAAATATATTTTATATTAACAGCTTTTTCAAATATCTTTTTATAACTATAGTATAAACATCCCTATTCTTAAATTTGTTTTGTGTTAATCCAAATTAAAATTATCACTTAAATAGTTTCTCAAATTCAAATGTTATATGACTATGTACTTAAATCATTAACTGTTGAAGTTGCACTGCTCCTGGAAAGGATCTTCTATGTTTATTTGTCCATATTCTTTCTTTGGAAATGGATTTGGTGAATGCCTATAAAATTGATATTTTTGAAACATATTCTGGTCTAAAAGCTAAAAATTGTAGATTATTTTAAAAGTTAAAACACATGCATACACAATATTTAAATATTAAAATACCTGTGTCTAACTAAGGTATTGTGACCAATGGAAGCAAATGATCTTAAACCAAAAATAAAAAACAATGCTTGTAAGAACTGTCCAATTCAACTGAATGTTCAGTCTGGAAGTTAAGAAGTTATGAACACTTATTCTCAATTAAGATTTTTTTTCTGAGTTTGAATATGCATGGACTTTCAAATGATCTTCTATTTTTGCCAAGTAGAGTTCAGATAGGTTGACAAAGTTATTCTTAATACCCAATATTTTTAGCCTCAAGATACAGATGAAGCATTGTATCATAAGCTCTACAATCTTCTTAGAAATTTCTCCTTGACTTTTCAATATCCATGTCAAATTTTCTGTTGTAATTATAGAGAAAACAAAAGGAGTTTCTCTCTTCGGATTTAGTCCTCTTGGAAATCAATGAATTATGTTATAGCAAGTGAATAATTTTAAAGCATGCATATACAATGTAATAAAATGCTTTAAAAATTAGAATTTAGTCAAATGACCTATTTTTAAAATTACTGAATTGTAGCAAAATCTTTACAATTCATATGGGTTATTTTTCTTTCCCTTCTTCTCTTCCTTCTCTCAATTTTTCTATATTTAAAAGTTTTTCAGTATGGGTGCAGCACATTGGGTAGTAGTCTAATCTGGATCAAAGACAGTGGGTAATGTAAGCTGATGTACAAGTGCTCTTGATTTGAAATGGAGTTTACAAATAATTCACTTCCATATGACTTATGTAAAATCAGGTTACATAAAGTATGTGTGGCATAAAGACTTTTTTTAAAAATTTAATTAATTAATTTTTTTGAGACAGAGTCTTGTTCTGTCACCCAGGCTGGAGTGCAGTGGCACGATATCAACTCACTGCAACCTCTGCCTTCCGGGTTCAAGCAATTCTTCTGCCTCAGCCTCCAGAGTAGCTGGGATTACAGGCAGCCACCACCATGTCCTGCTAATTTTTTTGTTTTTGTATTTTCATAGAGATGGGGGTTTCACCATGTTGCCCAGGCTGGTCTTGAACTCCTGACCTCAAGTAATCCATCCACCTCAGCCTCCCAAATTGCTGGGATTACAGGCGTAAGCCACTAAGCCTGGTCCGTAATGACTTTATATTATAAAATACATATAGTGAAATATAGCTACAGGACATACATATGTGTATCTAATAAAGACATAGGAAGATAAAGATAAAACATTTATATAAGTTCTTTGCGGTTGGTTGCATCATTAAAAATTTCTTCTCTGTGCTTTACTATATATTTCAAAATTTCTACAATGAATATGTGCATTTTTTTTTTATTAAGAGATGTAGAAGCAAAGAGGAAAGGAAGGAAGCGGGAGAGAGGGAGGAAGTCAGTCTTTGTAATGTAGCAGGAATGCTTGTGTGAAGCTGAGCAGTTCACTATTAATTTCCCTGCTTATCAACTGTCCTTTTACTTCTGTATCTGGATTGTGTAAAGAATCAGGAATTTTCAACTATGTAATTATGTGTACTAAAAAAGACAATGAATTGCACTGATCTACCAAAGGAGAGAGTAATTAAGTATAAGGGTATGTGTGTGTGTACGTGTGTTCAGAGATGGCTCCATGACATATGTGTTTCTTAATTGATCTAGGTTAATATTAAGCATAGTTTGCTTCCTTGAACTCGCTGAGTAACTCTGGCAAGAAAGAAAACAGGCCTGGTACCCTGATCTGAGTGTATGGGAAGATAACGTGTGATTGATTGTTGGCCAACTCTCCAGGTTTCAGCAAGTAAATAGATATAATTCTGAGAAAATTGCCAGGAAGAGATTCTCTGGTACACTCATGGAAGCAGGCACCATGTATTACACACGCTATATGTCTTGCACTTACAAAGAACACTTAGCACATAGGAGACTTACAATGAATGTAAAGCATTGCATTATTAATAAAATTTTACAATGTTTTAATCTAAAGCAATCCTTTCTAATCCATTAGAATCTATCAGTACCTATCCCATGATTTTAGAAGTATAAACAACACAAACATTACCATCAGGCACTAGAGAAAGGCACAGGCTCACACAGAGGCAGCCTGTTGCAACATAAGGATTTTAGAAATGCCAAGCAAAGACTTCCATTGTCAAAGTGTGCCCTATGTCCCTTTGCCACAGTGCATGGATTGTCCACATCAAAGGTTCATTTATTTGCTTAAACTCAGCTTTTCCGGAAGTGTGACCTATATTTAAATTCCCTGCATCAGAATCACGTTTACTATTTATAAATATGCAGATTCTTAGAACTCATTCCAACCATATTATTTACACTAACGTTTGAGAAAATTGGGTAATGGTATTATTCCAAAATCCAGATTCTCAAATAGAATTTCAGCAAAATTTCAAAATATGGATTTAGTGACCTAACCTCCCCACCCACACCCTCTTACTCCTGCACCTCACTAAATTTCTGGTCTGAGTAGGTTTTCATCTGTGACCAAGAGTATTTTTTCTCTGCAGTGGAAGAGTAGGCTGTAACAATTAAGGTGAACCTGGAATACATTTTAAAAATCAGACAAGTGTATTGGTAGATCAACAGAATTCCATGGGATTTTTATTCTTTCTTTCTTAAGCTTCTTATTGAAGCTTAACATACATACAGAGAAGCACACAAATCATACGTGTCTAGAGATACCTTGATAGATTTTGTGAAAATTCCTGGGTGCTGGGATAATCTGATTCTGGAACGTATTAATCATTACACCTATTCCAGCATCCAAGAAGCCCTCATGTACCCCTTCCTGTATTATCCCCTCTTCCCCCCAGAGTCACCACTACCCTGACATCTAAAGTCATAGACTGTTGTTATATTATTTTTGAACTTTATATAGTTTTAATGAAACAGAATGAACTGTTTTGTGACTGATGTATTTCACTCAGTATTCAGTTTAATTCATCTACATTGTTGATGTAGTAGTAGCTCTTTTATTCTCATGGAAGCATGTTTTTTTTGTTTGTTTGTTTGTTTTTTGTTTGTTTGTTTTTTTTCCTTTTGAGATGGAGCCTCGCTCTGTCACCCAGGCTGAAGTGCAGTGGTGCAATTCCATCTCACTGCAACCTCAGCCCCCTGGGTTCAAGCGATTCTTGTGCCTTAGCCTCCCGAGTAGCTGTGATTACAGTGTGCGCCACCATACCTGACTAATTTTTGTATTTTTAGCAGAGACAGGGTTTTGCAATGTTGGCCCAGCTGGTCTTGAACTCCTGACCTCAGGTGATAAGCCCTCCTCGGCCTTCCAAATCACTGGGATTACAGGTGTAAGCCATAATGCCCAGCCCTGGAAGCATGTTTGTTTTTTTGTTTTGTTTGTTTGTTTGTTTGTTTTTTGACTACATATGCCACAGTTTATTTGCTTACAAAATATGGATGAATATTTTCATAGTTTCCTATTTTAGATATTTCAGATAATGCCACTGTGAACATCCTAGTGCATGTCTTTTAGTAAACATATGCATACATTTCGGCTGAATATGTACCCAGCAGTAGAATGTACTCAGGAGTGGAATTTCTGGGTCATGGGATACGTGTAGGATCAGCTTTTGCAGATAGTAGAATAGTTTTCCAAAGTTGTTGTACCTAATTTCCCTCTAGTAGTATGTGTGTGTGTGTGTGTGTGTTCTATGTGCTCCACCTCTTTGCAAACACTTACCATTTTTCTTTATCTTAATTTTTTTTTAATTTTTAATTTTTGTGGGTACCTAGTAGGTGTATATATTTGTGGCATACCTGAGACATTTTGATACAGGCTTGTAGTGTGAAATTGCATGGGGTATCCATTGCCAAAAGCATTTATCCTTTGTGCTACAAACAATCCAATTATACTCTTTTATTTATTTTAAAATGTACAATGAAGTTATTATTAACTATAGTCACCCTGTTTTGTCATCAAATACTATGTCTTATTCATTCTCTCTAATTTATCTTTTCCATTTTAGCCATCTTGGTGGGTTTGAAAGTAATATATAATAGTTTTAATTTTTATTTCACATGGGAATTGCTGCTGTTGTTATTTGTTTGTTCATCTTAAATAGCTATTTCCTGTACTTAACCTCAGAGATGTTGATTTAATAGGAGCAGAAAGGGTCTTGGAATTTAATATATTTTAAAGCTGTCTAAAGTGATACTGATACTCATTTCGGTATTTGAACCACTGGCCTAAGATACTGAATTTCAAGGATAGAGAAAGGAATGGGTTATTTAAGTGATTCATTCAAAACCTTCCCATTGGGATATGAAGATAAGAAACTGACCTAAATGAGGAAAGATTGTTTTTAAACTTGTGTCTAGTATTTTAATGGTCAGATGTCTTAAGGTATTCTACTAAGTTATCCATCAAAGCAGGTTTGTGCCCAAAATACACATTTTAGTATTTCCAAAGTAATTTAAAATGTGGCTTAGGGGATGTGAGTATAATACCAAATTTCACAATTATAAATCTGAGGACACAATCATATAAATTATTATAGGTACCTTACATCTACAAGTTCTTGTCATGTTTTATTGGATCCACTTAGATTAAGTTGACAAAGGAAGGGAAATAACCACACCTATAAGCTTTTTATAGTCAGCCTAATATTTGTATATTAATAACAAATAAATTGGTTAATGTTAGGTTATCAACCTCTAAGCTTAGCTATCAGAAACTGCTGCTAAAACTCTGAATGGACAATGGATAATTTTATCTTTTTGGTTATAGAGCTGAAGAGAGCAATACTAGTGATATCAAATTATGTATGTCATCAGATCACAGTGCTTTATTTGACAAAGAATCAATTTTAAATGTCATCCAGAGAATGAATGAGAGAGGATTGAAGTTACTTTAAGTTTTCCCTTTGTATCAGTCTTTGATACACACTGAATGACATCACTGAGCTTTATTGGGGATATTTACTTTAGCCTTGGTTTAAGGCATTAAACGTGTATATTTCTTCTATTAAAGCCCACCATTCTTGTATGGGTGTAATAAAACAGCAGTTTGGTGCCGTCCATCTTTTGTTATGGATTGCTGAAATCATGCTGGAGACTGTATTTATAAGTAGTACATACTAGGACTGCCAAATATTGACTTTGCTTGCTAACTCTATCACATAAAACTTCTGACGACAACCTAAGTAAAGTTCAGTTGAAGATAAAATATTGCAAAATAAATGCCAAAAATGGAAACCATTTTTCAAAACACTAAATTAGGAAGTCAAGGAATTGGGGCAATTAATCAATATTTCAAAATGATGAATATATTTTACAAAACACCAGTTAAAAGGAAAAACTCAAAAGGGAGGTTTTTCTGTATGCATAAAACACAATGTTTATTTTAGGCTTCTGTGGCAGATTTCAGATGAGGCTTTTGAAACACACTACTTAAAATTTTTGCTACAAAGTATAGTCTTCATCAAAATGATCTAAAACATCACATAAATCAACAGTATTTGATGCTTGTCATTTATTGAAAACCTATATTCCAGGTGCTTTACCTACATTTATTCAATTATCTTCCCAAGCCTACATTTTCAGTATCCTGATTTTAAAAAATACACAAATGTTAAAGAACATTCATTCAGTCATTCCACAAGCTTTTGTTTTGTGCTGGATACTTCCAGAATTTAACAGACAAGTCAGAGTCCCCCAAGCTCATGGGTTTATATTCCTGCAGGGTTGGTGAGGTGGAGAGAAGGCAATAAACAAATAAGGAAATAAATAAAGAAGGAAATGTGTTATGATGAAGAAAGAGGTGGGAAGGGGAATTCCTGGTTGCCTGTCAGATGGTGGGAGACAAAAAAGGAAGGAGGTAAGGGAAGGTACTATTATTTGTGTGCAGAGATTCACATGGAGGCAAACTTGTCATATCTAAAATGCCAAAGGAAAACAAATAAGACAATGTGGTCAAAGCTGAATAGAAAATTAAGTTAAGGAGGTAGATTAATTCAAAATATTTCAAACTAGACAAGAGGTCAATAGTGGTTTTAATAACCAATTCAATGCTGATGGGTCCTATGTTCCTCTCTTTAGCCTATTCTGGTTGATAAATTTGTACAAGCAAGTGCCTATTGCTTCAACACAGTTGCCACCTAGCATTCTAAATCCTTAACATAACTACTTATACATTTGTATCTTGTAACTTTAGTTAATACTAATAATTTTTCCGTGATCCTTTTTTTTTTTTTTTTGAGATGGAGTCTTGTTCTGTTGCTCAGGCTGGAATGCAGTGGCACAATCTCAGCTCACTGAAACCTCCACCTCCCAGGTTCAAGCAATTCTCCTGCCTCAGCCTCCAGAGTAGCTGAGATTTACCATGCCTGATTAATTGTGTTGTTGTTGTTGAGACAGAGTCTTGCTCTGTTGCCCAGGCTGGAGTGCATCTGATGCAATCTTGGCTCACTGCAACCTCTGCCTCCCAGGTTCAAGAAATTCTCCTGCCTCAGTCTCCCAAGTAGCTGGGATTACAGGTGCATGCCACCAGCCCAGCTAATTTTTTGTATTTTTAGTAGAGATGGGGTTTTACCATGTTGGTCAGACTGGTCTTGAACTCCTGACCTCAAGTGATCCGCCTGCCTCTGCCTCCAAAAATGCTAGGATTACAGCCATGAGCCACCGCACTCAGCCAATTTTTCCTTGATTCTCATTGATTATGTCTCCATTGAGAAGACCAAATTTATGGGTTTGCCAAAGAATAAGGACTGATCTTATCATGACCATAAACATTGCTACTAGTAACTGAGAAATTTTTAGGAAATGCCTTGATTTCCTCACCTTCTAGGACCACAGCATAGTTGTGGAAAGAAACCAAATTCCTGTCTTTGATGAGCTTAATTTCTACTGTGGAGGATAGTGGAGCAAAGACAATGAGCAAAAGAACCACATAACCTTTTCTAACATGATGCCAAGTAGTGGCGAGTGCTATAAAGAATAAAAAAAGAGCAAGATATATAAAGCATATACTTATTCCAGCACAGAGAAAGGTCACTGGGAGTTGTGATAGTCAGGAGTGACTTCATGAAGAAGGATGCTTGAAGCAAATAAGAAAAGCAAAAATAATAAACATTAACTTTATTAATCTGATAGGGAGCTAAATTACATTAAAAAAAATAAATCAAAACATCACAAAGTTTACCATGAGCCACTGGTGCAGACAGGGGACAGGGAAATATTAGGTAGAAGAGGGAAAGTTCCCTGGCAAAGGCTCCATCCTCAAGCCTGTAGACACATGGCCCTAAATGGGGACAGGCATTCCTGTTTTCAGGCCCAAAAAGTTGCCATTTGGGTTGCCATGCCCCCTATCTTGTACCCATATAAACCCTAAACCCCAGGCTCCAGAAGCACATGAGCAAATGAAGGGACAATGAGACGAGATGAATGGCAGAACAACATGGCAGAGAAAGAGAGAAGAGAAGGAACGTCTGAACACTGAGAGTAGTTCAGTTGGGGGCGGTCAGAGGGGAGCTCAGCCGCTGGATGGCCAAACTCCAGGGGAAGATCATCTTCCCACTCCATCCCCCTTCCAACTCCCCATCCATCCCACTGAGAGCCATCTCAACCACTCAAAAAAAACCCGCATTCATCCATCAAGCCCATATGCGACCTTGATACTTCTGGGACTGTAGGCAAGAGTTTGGGACACAGAAAACTCTCACACTGGCCCTCTGCCCTTATGAAAAGGTCCATTGAGCAGGTTAGCACTTAGGCTGTCTGCAGATGGCAAGGCTAAAACAGCATTGTAACACTGGGGCTGCAGGCATCAACCCCTAGACACTACTGTGGGGCCAGAACCCAAAGCACTTGCCCCAGATCCTGTGCCTGCCTGTCTGCATGCTCCCCATCCTGTCAGGGGTTTGAGCAGTGGCAGCAACCTAACAGGCAAACCACACCTCTGTTGCACATCCTGTGATGGGGATCAGGGAACTCTCCCATTTAACCATTATAAGTTACTATCTTTCATGCTTGGTGCTGTAGCAAGCTGTTTTTGCCTCCTCCACCCCTGCCGTGTGGAATTTTGTGTTGTAGACTAAGGTATAGCAAAGTACCAACACGTTTGGTTTAAAATTTCATTTATTGCCTTAAATGGCCAGCAATAAAGTAGCTAAGATGACCACTAATTTAGATACTAAACCCATCAGTGTCATCTCATTCTTTCCTTCCCAGTAATCATCCACGCACTTTTTAATCATAATCAGCCAACTTTTATTATTTAGCATTATGTAACTACAAAATAGCTTGTATTGCTATTTAGTTATTTCAAACAGCATTCCATTACATTATTATAAATTATGCCTTGCATGCTATCTGAGAAAATATTAAATTTCTTCCATTCTATTTTTTTGTTTTCAACTGTAATTTCTTTAACTTCAATTGCTTCATACCAAATATCTCCCTCTTTGAATGTGCAAATTTTCTTGCTGCAAAAATACCAGTCTGTAACTTAATCTCTGATTAGGGAAATAGAATTTTTTTAACATTAAAAGATTTTATTTTGGTGGCATTCAACATTTAGATACTAGTATAATTATACATGCTTATTTTATGACATAAGATTTTGGATAAATATATAGAAGTTTCCTATTGCTTGGTTTTTGTTTTCATTTTTAGTTTACCATTTCCTAATACATGATTTATCATAATTTAATTGAAATCAAGAAACTGGGCTATAAAGTGAAATCAGCTGATGTACTTCAAGTTCAGGGGAAATAATTCTAATTAAAAATTGAACTAAGAATAACTTTAAAATTAATGGAATTGTTAGACTTATTTTGTGTTACCTTGGAAACGTCTGATTAAGTTCTTGTGATTTGGAATCAGCTTGTTTGAGTCTCACATTTACCAGGTTCCAGCTGACTCTGGCTCTGGCCTCTCTAAGCCTCAGTGCTATGATCTGCACAGTGAGATTAAATAGAGTAGTTAATGCTAAGGATCTCCATAAGCTGTTCCTGCCTGCTCAATGATGTACCTTTTATTCATTCAGTAGTAAAATTCTCCAGGAACAAGGGAGACCTTTTCCCTAAGAGTAGATTACATATGCACCATCTGTGTTAGTAATATATACTCATGATGAGTCTGTCATTGAGAGAAATAAGTGGATAATACATGGACACTATGAGATTAGCTGCCTGAGAAAGCCATTGTTGCATGCTTAAACAAGTCACAAAATTTCCAATTCAGTAACCTTAAAGGCCAACACACACTTCTGCGTGACTATTCCTGTAGAAGAAAAATATTTTATGGCGGAATTCACTAGTTCATTGGATCAGTTAAGTCTTTATTATATCCTTAGACCCTTAAAGCTTTCTTTCTAATCAGCCACTTCTATCATTTAACAGCCTTGTTTTGTGTTTTGGCAGCCGACCCCAAATGAATGGGCCTATCTGGGGATGGGAAGAAAAGAAGCCACCCAAAGGCCCTTTTTTGCCTTTGCAAACTGATGGTTTCCAAGCAGTTTTCTGGTGTTTGGAAACACTGTGTAGTAACTGGGGGAAGAGGCAGCTGTGCTTTGGCCCACATGAGGTAATTTGCAGACACATTTTAATTGCCTTTTAGGGAGCATGAAGGAGTTCCAAATAGTCTAATGAGTTCCAGCAAACACCTGTGAAATGCTTTTAGACGGCCATGTAATACCGAAATTAAGAATGTAATGCAGCAATTGGAGGCATCGTTGTTTTTGTGGGTTTTTTTTTTTCCCCTCCACTGAAAAGAATAGACAGAGATGTTCTAAAGACCCCTTGCCTGTAGTAGGTTTTCCACTCACCAAATGAGACTTTATCTTTGACCCCTTGGACTAGTATAATGAATTCAAAAATGTTTGATATAATCTTTATGTCAAACTTCATATTTTAAAAAGTGGAGACTCTTAATCAGACAGTAATACTAAAATGAGAGGGTATCAGACAGATAGTTATAAGTTTAAAGCTGTACCCTTGTTAGCCAATAAGCAGTATTAAATGAATAGATCTGAAACACAAACATAATCATAATAATATGGTAATAGATGGAGATTGTGGAAGATGTATTATACTTTCTCTCCTTCCTACCTATTCCTACTTTGTTTCCTTCTTTCCCTCCCTACTTCCTCTTTCCTTCCCTCCCTCCATCCCTCCCTTCCTTCCTCTTTCCTTCCTTTATATCTTTGATGGTTCCTTGTCAATTGAAATGAAGATATGTTTCAGAATATCTTAATGAATGACGTTTAGGTCTTCCTGGTATGCACTGGGGAACAAATGACCTGAAATATAGAGAGAATTACTATAATTTGGAGATTAAAAGCACAAAGATAAAATTCAGGAATTATTCCCTCATTCCAACTTCAGACCCGTATTATTATTTTGTCTGTGTATTTGTGTGTTTACCACTAACCAAGTGCATTCCTCTCCCTTCTGCGAAGTAGCAACTACCCTTGAAATGCATGTTCATCATTCCAAAAAATATCTTTATATTTTAATACACACAATATATAAATTACATATACATATACACACATACCTCAACAAAATTAAATGTTCTAAAATGAAGTAGTACAGGATATTTCTTTGCCAGGGCTCTTTTTTTCTTAGCACAGATTACTCACCAATAATATATCGACCTATAATTAAATTATTTTTATGGCTTTATAATGTGCCACTGAAATAATAGTCCCACTTTATTCTTCTGTTGTAGACTTTTAGGCTGTTTTCACTTTTTTCGCTATTAGAAGCAACGATTATATCATCTATAACTGTAGACATGTATCTTTAAACTACTTAGGTATGGAATTGTTAGGTGACAAATTATATGGACTTTCACCTTGACTAGATTTTGCTGTATTCTTCTCCAAAGTGGTTATATCAACTTTTGTTGCTATCAGTAGTGCTTAAGAATTTCTATTGATCTACATCCTTACCAATTCCTAGGATTGTCAGTCGTTATCAAGTTCACCCATTTGATGGGTAGGAAATCTCAACTTGGTTTATTTTGTATTACCTGATAACTAGTGAGATTCCGCATCTTTTTATATGCATATTAACATTTTATGTAGACTCTTCTGTGAATTACCTGTCAATATCCTTTTTCTATTTTGTTGTTTCTTTAATTTCTTTAAACAGATTTTTAGGAGTCTTTACTTGGAACACAAATCTTTCATCATTATCTGTATGACAAACACCATCACCCTGTCCATATTTTATATTTTTCATTTTGCTCATGGTTACTTTTGACACACAAGATTTAAAATTTAATTTTTCATGGTTTGTCATTTTATGTCTTATTTTAGAAAGTCTTTCCTAACCCAGAGAAATAATAAAGTTAGTCTCAAAATTTCTTATAAATACAATAAAGTTTTGTTTTTCCTTTTTTTTTTCTTTAAATATAATCCATGTTGAGTTTGGGGTGTGTATTTTGTGAAGTAGGGATTCCTATCTTTCCCACATGGCTAACCAATACTGTTACCCTCTATCTTGTTCATCTGCAGTTACCTCTATATGCATGTTTCCATATACACATGCTTCTAAGGCTGAACTGCCAAATGTGAGATTCCAATAGTCACAATAGCTATCTATGTTTATATTTAACTAGAATTAAGCAAAATAAAACATTTAGTTTCTCAGTCACACTAGTGACATTTCAACTACTCAACTAGCCATATGTCACTACTCACTCCTTTATCGAACAGTACACACAGAGAACGTTTCTGTAATCACAAAAAGATCTGTGGGACAGTGCTTTTAGATAATTAGGCTCTCTATTACATCCATTAATTCACCTCTTTATTTATTTTCATCCCTGTCACTGCTCCAGTGTCACAGTGTCTGATTTAGTATGGTGTTTCTATAATGTTAATATCTTATAGGGCAAGTCATTCTTCCTTATTCATATTTTTTTAGAAGTGTTTTCTCTATTCTTGACTTTTTGCTCCTTTTATTCAATATGACCTTTAGGGAATGTGATTGGGATTTCATTGAGTTTATACAGCAATTTGGGAATAATTTATATCTTTAAATTATTGCATTTGCAATCCTTGAACAGTGTATCCCCTTTCCACTAATTTAGAGTTTATTTTTTTAAATACTTTTCTCCATAAATATCATGTATATCTTAATAGCATTAATCACAAGCAATTTGAAGTTTTTGTTACTGTTATAAATTTTATTTTGTATCACCTGTTTATTGCTAGTTTATAGTAACATAATGAGTTTTTTATATTCATCTTATCCAGCAACCTCATGGAATTCTTAGAAAATTTCATTTTTTTCTGTAAAATCTCTTAGGTTTTTAAGGTAGACAATCTCAGTATTTGTGAATAAGATCAGTTTTGTATCTTAAAGTTGCAATTTTTGTAAACATTTTTCGTCTTCTTTTCTTTTTTGTTTACTTTAGCAGGGATTTCTAGTATCAAGTGGACTAGATTGTATGGAAAATTATTCTAAATTTTGATTTTTTGGTAGTATACAACATTTTATCAGGTTCAGATTTTTTTTCTATTCCCAGTTTTCCTGAGTTTTTATTTAATTTATCAATTGTAGCTGGGCATGGTGCCTCACGCCTATAATTCCAGAATGTTGCCAGGAGGATTGCTTGAGGCTAGGAGTTCAAGACTAGCCTGGGCAGTGTAGCAAAAAATTAAAAAAAATAATAGCCAGTTTTGGTATCATGTGCCTATAGTCCTAGTTACTCAGAAAACTGAGGCAGGAGGATTGTTGCTCAAGCCCAGCAGTTTGAGATTACAGTGAGCTATGATTGCACCACTGCACTCCAACCTGGGCAACAGAGTGGGACTCTGTAAAAAAAATAAAAAATTATGAATTGCAATTAAATTTTATCAAACTAATTTTATTAACATTTATGCTAGAATAATATTTTTCTCATTTTATCAATATGGTAAATTATAGTAATAATAAACATTCTGATATTCCTTTTTTTTTTGAGACAGAGTTTCACTCTTGTTGCCTAGGCTGGGGTGCAGTGGCGTCATCTCAGCTCACTGCAACCTTCACCTCCCTGGTTCAAGTGATTCTCTTGCCTCAGCCTCCTGAGTAGCCGGGATTACAGGTGCACGCCACAACGCCCAGCTAATTTTTTGTATTTTTGTAGCAGAGACGGGTTTCACCATGTCGGCCAGGCTGATCTTGATCCGCCAGGTGATCCGCCTGCCTTGGCCTCCCAAAGTGTCAGGATTACAGGCATGAGTCACTGTGCCCAGCTTTATATTACTTTTTCTATACATGGAAAATATGCACTCTGATCACAAATTATGGTTATTATTATGATTATTATTATATTGATGGATTTAGTTTTCTATCATTTTGTTTGGAATTTTTTTCTAAATCTGAAAATATGATTGGCCTGTATTTATCTTTTAACAAACTACCTTTCTTTATCTTGCCTTTAAAAGTGATGGTAGGTTGTATACATTTACTTGATATATGACAGGTCTTGAAGACATTGTGCCTTTGTTGTTCCTTGGAAGTATTTGTGCTCCAGTTATTAGCTGTTCCTTGAGTATTTGTTAAGAAGTATTATCCAGGTCTTGAGTGTTTTTTCTGGGTGTATTTTAAATTTACTAATTAAGTCTCTTATATAGTTAAAGGTCTTATGATGCTTTCTATTTCTTCTTAGTCACTTTTGGTACGTTAAATTATTATAGGAAAATTTTCTTATTCTTTGTTTCCTAAAATATTATTTTCTTCTATTATTTTTAAAGTTCTGCTGTGCTGTCATTCCTAATATTTATTTTGCCTTTTTTCTCTTGTCGATTTGACTAGCCCTTTCAGAAAGGTGTCTATTTTATTAGGCTTTACAAAAAATAATTTTTGGTTTGGTCAATCATTTCTAGTCTTTCTTTTATCTTTTATTACGATTTTACTCACAATTGCCTTTATTTTTCTTTGGATTCATTCTGTCGTTTCTTTTCTAATTGCTAGAGCTGGATAAATATGTAGACCATAATTTTTCACCCTTTTTACTTTCTTAATGTAAGCATTAAGACTTTTTTTTTCTGATTGATACTTGCCCTCATCCCACAGTAATTTACACTGTTGTTCATTTCTGAATATTTTATCATTCTCAGTTTTGATTTACCACTTTAATCATGGTGTACTTAGAATAATACATTGAAATTTTCCATTGTTTTTGAAGACTTCATCCTTTTTTTTCTACCTTGATTTAATCTGGCTATAGAATGTTGTCAATGTGAATCTGATGCTTCTAAATGAGCTGTGTTTTGTGGCTTAGAATTTATTTTCTAAATACAGTATTCTGTGTATGTTTGAGCAGAATATCTGTTGTTCGATTGTTGAGGATGATGTTCTATCATATATGTCCATTTGATTTAGCTAGGTAAATAGGCTGTTGAAATCTTACTAGTCTTTATTAGATATCATTGTTTTCTTTATTTGTTTGCCCTGTTTAATAATGAATTAATTATACAAATGTATTAAAACCTCCCAGTATGATTTTGAATTCATCACATTCTACACATTTTGTTTATATTTTGAGGCTAATTTATAAGATTTATAAAATTTGGAATTTTTTTACCTTCCTAGTTAATTGAATCTTTTATCATTAGATAGTGACACTCGTTATTTCTAATAATATTTTTAACCTATAGTTTATTGGTCTGATGTTAAAATAGTTATAAGGCTTCTTTTGGCTAGTATTTATATATTAAATCTTTACTCATTTTTCTATAATCAATCCTTTTATTTAGCTTATATACAACATTGGATACTACAGAGAGGAAGAGAGAGAGAGAGAGGGAGAGAATATGTATTTATTTTAGTTCATTTTGAAAATCTCTGTATTAGCTGTTGATTTAAATTTCATTTACAGTTATAGTGATGACTTATAAAGGTTATTTTTATCTTCACATTTCATGTCAATTTTCTCCTTTTTAATTATTTTTCTATGTATCATTAAATTCATTCATTTATTCAAAACTACTTAAGTGCTAAGTGCATGCCAAACACTATTTTAGCTGTTGGGAAAATAACAACAAACAAACAAAAATCTCCTGCTTCAGAGGTCTTACAGGGTAGTGCTGATGAGAGACAATAAATACATACATAATTACAAGATACTGTTTGTCAAAGGTTACAAGCCTAAAGGAGAAAAATAAATAAAATTATTTTTGATCACCTAATTCAAGACTAAGAGCAAAAAGGCTATGGTTCATTTCAGTGAATGGAAAGTTTTGGGCTAGTACAGATATAGACCCGATAATTTGTTCTAGTATGATAAAAAGACCTTTGGTTCTTATCCACATTTTCCCTAATCTTCCTCATTTAAATGGCAACATGAAGTCCATCCATTCAATCCTTCTATTGTTTCGAGCATTTCCTATGGGGTGATGATGGCTGCAACCTCCATCTGTCTTCTTTAAGAATGACCCTGAATGTAGCCTGGATATCATTACCCATCCTTTATGCACCTTTATAATTTCAGAAATTACAAATTCTATTTCATAAAATATGCCCTCAATCTATAGAATAAGAACACTATGAGTGTTAATGAGATTATACTGATAATTGTGATAAATTCTTTGAAATGCTGGTATTCAGTTATTATGACTTTAAAACATAAACATTTCATATGGCTCAACCTTATTCAAGGTCTTATAATACACTTTTAATATTTAGATCCATTGCTTACTGTGATTATTCTATATGTTGGTATTGTTTTAAAAAAAACTTTAGTTTGATTTTTTACACAAAGTGAAATATCACATGTTTAAATTTGTTTTCTGCTTTATTTATACGATGTGACTTTTTCCCCATCAAGCATCAGGCAGCGTTGCTTGTTGTCAGGGTAGAAGAAATAAATATGTGCCTTAAATGTATAGTGAATACTATCATTTTAACAGACAGAAGTATAGGTTTGACATTTCATATTTTGTCACTTGATCTTGCCAGATTGATTTATGACAGACAATAAAGTTGTCAAAGACCTTTTGTTGTTGGCAATGTTTTAGTTTTTAAATTATGAGAACATAGAGTTTTGTAGTACAGGGAGAAGAAAGTAATTCTTTGACTGACGTGAATGAAATGACAGTTCATTATGAGAATAAAACTCGGTGCTGTGAAACTGGGGTATCACTACTTCCTTAGCAGCAAAAATCCCATTAAAAATCACCTCTATCACACATTTGTACATATTATATAGTCAGCTTGGCTACCAGGGGTAAAGCTGTTTAGGAAATGGAAAAATGAGGAAAGGATTAGTTCAACACAGGTTCCACATAATAAAATCTATTTGCCCTTGTAAGGGGAAGATTTAAAACATCTTGTTTCTCTGGTCTTAATCATCTAGGAACCATGTTTTACTATGTTTCAGGTGTTTTGAACATACTCAGAAACTGAGTTATTTTACTTTCCGCCCCCAAAATTTCTTTGTTTTTGAGTAAAGTCAACATTTTATCTCTGCCACATTTACAAATTATTTTTAAAAATATCCCACAGATCCTTTTTTGCCAATGACCTTTCATTAGAACCAGAATATTCTAATATAAGAAGTAAGGATCTCAATACAGATATCTAAGAAAATAAGAACATGTTTGTGCCCACAGAATGACTGCATTGTTACCAATTTATTAGATGCTGCCTGATGGCATAGCATAGGTAACATAAATGCTGAGGCATAAAAATAACATTTTGAGTATGATGAAATAGAGCCTTTGATTCTTTAGAGTGAAGAAGAGGAGGCTCAGAGGTCATCATGGTGGGGAATCTGGACACAATTTGATTTTTGTTATTATGAAAGTTAACAATATACTAGACTTTTTCCTGTATCTTATTGTAATAACATTATCTGCCTCCCTCCCAGGTCAGAATAACATTAGAAAATTCCTCCAACCTTATCCCCTGAAAAAGGATGAAAATTAGGGCGGGGAAGGGGGAAGGTTATTTTTGTTTTTGTATGTAAGGATCACAATAATGGGAGGTAGTAATGATGAAGAAAAGAAATTTTGTTATTTTACTAACTCCAGTGTAAATTGGATCTTGACAACCTTGGAACAATCCCTATGACACTCTCTGAAATAACCAAAGTTGAGAATATGAATTCTGACACACTGGCCAGTTCCTTTTCAATTATTATATTCTGCCCTTACAAATTTATCCTTAGGATTTTTTTTTTTTTTTAACCTATGGTGCTATTCTATCTTTAAATCGAGATTTCTGCAGTTTTTTTTTTTTAATCTAGAATAGATTGAATTTCAGTAAAGTCTCATACATCAATTACTTTTTTATTCACAGTCACTATGCAAAGCTTATGAGATAGGACACTGCATTAAGACAGGTTTTAAACACAACCACTATGAGAATATTACAAAAAGTCCTATTGTCTTCCAATAGCATAGAAATTTTCTCATTGCTGTAAGAAGTTAACATTATTCCAAACTCAGAACACAGTAGATGGAGTTGGTTACACTCGCTCCTTACCTATTAAATGCCATATATAACCGTTGCCTACTACAATGTAGGAAATGTAGGCCTATGATGGAGGGCCTGGGTCATTACCTTACTCATTCTACAAACATTTAATAGGCATATCATATACCCCAGAACAATTAGTTACATTTTACTTTTTCTCCATTTGACATTTCAGTTTTTAACTAGTATATTTGGTTCATTTGTATTTAGTATAATTATTGATATATTTGAGTTGAAATCTAATATTTTGTTTTTTTATTGGTTCCAACTTTTCCTCGTTTGTGTTTCTCCCATCTTGCCTTTTCTTGGAATAATCAGACATTTCAACTAATTCATTTTGTTTTAAAATCTTTTAGTGATGACAAACTAATCCCTGGAGATGTAGAGGAGATTACAACATAAACATGCATTCTCGAATTGTTAGCATCCACTTTAAAATAGTACACTTATAACTCTCTATACTTTTAGAACCTTATGTTACTTTACTGTTTTCACATCCCCACTTTTGTGCTATTTTGTCATAAATTTTAGTTCTACATATATTTTAAATACACAAGAACTTATTGTTTTAAAATCTCAATAATAATTTATAGTTAACCATATAATACCCTTTTCAATGTTCTTTATTTCTTGAATTGGCATGTTTCCATCTGGGATCATGTTCCTTATGGCAGTAAAAATAACTTTACTGTTTTTTTGAACATTCTTCTGTTGGTGACAAATTCTTATTTTTGTTTGTGTGAAAATTTTTGCATTTTACCATAATATCAAAGAATGTTTTTTGCTTGGTATAGAACACTAACTTGGGAGATAGTTCCCCTTAATACTTGTAAGTAGTCGTTCCATTGCCGACTAGCTTGATAGTTTCTCCTGAAAAGTAACCTATAAAGCTTATTTCTTCTTTGAAAACAATGGATGATTTTTCTTATGGTTGCCCTAAATATTTTTTATTTGTGTTAGATTTCAGATTTTTTTTTTTTTAATTCTGCTTGGAGGTTTTTGAGTTTCTGCAAACCATGGCTTTATGTTTTTCAATGATATGAGTTGTCCTGTGGAGAGTCGCACGTGGCTAAGAACCGAGCAAGGCCTTCAGCCAATAACCAGAGAACAACTGACTCTTAATACCAAAGACAATGAGGAATGGAATCCTGCCAACAACCTTGCAAGTAAATTTGGCAAGAGGTCTTTTCTCTGTCAAGCTTTCTGGTAAGACTGCCGTTTTCGGTGTGACTGAAACTGAATTGGATACTTTGAAATAAAAGCATTCAGCTAATTCTTCTCCAGATTCCTGGCTGGTAGGATTTGTGAGATGATTAATATTTGTTGTATTCTCTACCAAGTATTGTAGTATTCTGTTACATACGATAGGTAACTGATACACTCTCTTCTCTTTTTGGGATTCCACTTATGCATAGATAGAATAGGCCTTTCAAGAATGTCTCGTGTGTCTCTTTTTCCCTTTATTTTTAATTTCCTTCAACTTTACTCATGTGTTTTAATATGAATATTTTTTGCTGAGCTATCTTTCGGGTTACTATCCTTGCTTCTGCTATATCTAATCCAATGGCAGATATTTCATTTTTGGTTTTGCAATTCCCGGTTTACCATTTTATATCAATTCTACTCACAAAGTAAAAATTGCTGTCTTTTCATCTAATTTATGGTTAAATTAATCTTAGCAACTTTAAAATCTATGTCTGACGACTCAAATATCTGGATCACTACTGGTTACATTTCTCTCATCTGCTCCCCACCTCCACTTGATCAGTTGGGTCTATATATAATATGTTTGGTAATTTTTAATTGAATACCAGTGTCTCATGAATGCTTTTTTAATACTGTTACACATGTTTAAATATCACATAAGAATGAGCCCCTTTAACTCTGGCAATGCATACCATTTTGTAAAAGTTTATCTTCTTGTTTTAGATCACCAAAATTATAGCATGTCTGGATTGCCATATAAATCATTGCCTAGGGCTGGCGAACCAAGGGCTATAGTCCTAATGCACAAGAGATGGAATGTAAATAGGCTTTGTGTAAACTGTAATGGGCAGCATTTAGTTATTACTACTGATGGCAATAAAACATATAGCATTTTATACCCTCTTTTCCCCCACCAAATTGTCCAGTATAGAAGCAAGAGTGCCAGGGATCAAAAGATCTCCACCCTTGTCCTACCACTAACACTGGTTTGTGTTATAAACATAATACACAACTTCTTGTTTGTTTGTTTGTTTTTTGAGACAGAGTTTTGCTCTTGTCACCCAGGCTGGAGTTCAGGGACGTGATCTCAGCTTACTACAACCTCCGCCTCCTGGGTTTGAGTGATTTTCCTGCCTCAGCCTCCCAAGTAGCTGGGATTACAGGCACCCACCACCACGCCCTGCTAATTTTTGTATTTTTTAATAGTGACAGGGTATCACCATGTTGGCCGGGTTGGTCTTGAACGCCTGACCTCAGGCGATCCACTGGCCCTGGCCTCCCAAAGTGCTGGGATTACAGAGGTAAGCCACCTCACCTGGCCACACTTCTTTTTTTTCCCTTCTTTTTAAAATCTGTAAGATTGCATGATCTCTGTTTCATAAATGTCAGTGTGAGAAACTGACTTTAACAAAGAAAATGAGATGAAACAAGGCACCAATGGAAGATAATTAAGCAGCATGATTTAAAGTATGGGTTTTGAGTTAAATAGTCATTTTTGAGTGCTGATTCAGCCATTTAATACATTGTGGTCTTGGCAAGTTATTAGATTAGTTCGTGCTTTTGTTTTCAAATCTGTATAATGGGGATAATAATATTTATCTGTTCAGGCTGTTTTGAATAATTCATGTTAAGTAGAAAAAGCCTGAAATTTCAAAGAACTCAGTAACTTTAATAATAATACTGATATTATTATCAACATTATCAGTTATTAATATTATGCACTTAAGTGTTTCTTGGGCCTAAAAATATAGTCAATATAGTTGAATACAGTTAATTATATTCTTCAATATAGCTAATTATAAAAGAAATGGAGATTTTCTAAGTGGACCATTGTGGAATGTGAGTATCTATATACTTCTGCATTGATTTCATTATTCATAAGAATAACAAAGGGCCTTGACCAGGTTATGATGAAAGGTAATACAAGAGCTGTGCTACATATGCTCATTCTAACATGACCAGGCTCATGTCTACATCTTTATCCTTCTGTTCCAAGAAAGGTGTTCTGTAATGGTTAACAATAACTATAGGTTTGATCCAAGCAGAGTCTGGTCTTTCTAAACTATGTTGAATAAATAGTGCCTTGTCCATCATATACTCTTCCCATTTCCAGAGCAAGATGCCCACCACAGCTCAGTACCCATCATTGATTACCTAATTACACAATCATTCCATCAGTAAATCAGTGCAACATCTGTGACCCTATATGTCACCACTACAGCCCCCTCTATGTATTCCCCTGGAGCTTCACTGAGGCGGTTCTACTGACATAATATATTCATTATCCATTAGATCTGGCACACGCTCCACAGTGCTCAATTACGATACAATTGAGCAAAGGGTCTGGTGTCGGCCAATGTAATGACTTTCTGATTATCTGTCTTTAAATGATGAATGAAATGAAAATGTACTGCTCAAACCAAATATAAGATTGTTAGGATGCCAAATGAAAATCGTACATAGCCTCCTTTATAGGAGAATGGCAGACGCCTGCTTTCATTCAGCAATAGCTCTCTAAATATACTTTTCCACACCATTCCCATCTTTCAGTTATAAGATTACAATGAATCCACTGAATTTAAGTCCTAAATTGATATTTTGGGGTCATTACATTACTCTTTGACTGAAGTTTTAATTCACAAGAACTTTCAGATACTTTTACATTTGTCTCGTCTTTTGACTCTACTTGTGTAATCTGACCTCCCAGTGATAGATTTACTGCTTCTACTTAGTCACCTGGATCAGATTATTTTTTGAGTTGCTTTGTCTCATGGAAAGCTGTAAGATAATTAAGCAGATTGATACATAGATGGAATCTGTTTTAAAAAAAATGCCAGGATTATAAATAAGTGGGAGACTCAAAAACATTTTGTTGTTCAAATAATTATGAAGCAGGTGTTTGATAGTACAGTCATTTCTGTTTCTGTCTACATCTTTAGTTATTATTCTGTTAATTATAATTGAAAATCCAATAAAGCTTCATATTGGAACACTTAGCAATCTGAGTTAAGTTACAGCTTTTCAGTTATTCCCTTAAATAAAACACATTGGACTTTTGATTGTAATATAATTTTTAAAATGCAATCCTTTCCCCAACTTTTTGAACACCTTAGAATAACTGAGCTTTTTGAAAGGCACAGACAAAAAAAATACATGTATTAATTTTTCATGCCACAACAAGGCTTACAGAATGATTTTGGGGTACCTGAGAAGTTCCCAAAGTGGCCTCATCCTTTAAGATGGTAGCTATATAAGCTATGAACAAATCTCCTCACTCCAGTTGTGTAAAGAAGTTAGGAAAAATATGAGTTCTTCTAAATTAAAATTTCTTAAAAAAATAACTTATTTTCAGACTTCAGTTTCCCTATTGGAGAAGCTGATCTTAAATTTAATCTTGAAATCAAAATAGAGTTCCTTTGGATCTCATTTAATTGGAGTAAAGTCCTTGTGCTGAGGGAGACTGATAATCCCCGAGGTAAGAGATTGATAGCTCAACAACCATCGAGAATAATTTGAGAGTTGATGTCCTTGTATTTGTTTTTTATTTGCAATTAAATTAGATGGACTCTAAGCTGAAGAAATGTGCATGTATCTGTGATGTGTTCACATTCCTAGGATAAAACTGCCTTCTTATCTTTTACTGTAAAGAATGACTACACCAAGTATTGGTTAAATGTCTTGAGACCTTTTAGGTAAAGTGAAAACTGAGGAAAAATTGTCTCGAAGGGCAGTGTTTAAAGGAGCTCACTAATTAATTAAGTACATCTCAACATTCTTGATTTGGAAACTCTAACAAGAATCATATGAGCCTGTAGTTTGTAAAACTAGATAGGGTAGATGAGTACTTTTTTTTTTTTCTCCTTTGTTTCCAGCCACAATGAAAAATATTTAAGTGGAGATATGTTGCAGTCTCTAGAGAAATGTGAATTAATTTGAAGGTCATTGACTGCTTTATTTTCATTTCATATTTGTTTATTTATTTAAAAATAAGTACTAATTTGAGGGTGTACTGATTTTAATTTACATAACTTATGTAGTAGCTAGAAGGTTAAAATTTTCTTTTACTTCCTAAAGACACAATTTTCTTGGAATATTTTTTTAAAGAGTTCAAGTTTAAATACAGCGTCCACTTCACTGCATCTCATTAAATCTGTTGTTGGCTAGGAAATCAACACAAAACATACCAAAATCAGAATCTTGAATATTTATTTCTTTTAATCACAAGACTCAAATGCATAAAAATAAGATAATTTAATAATATCAATGAAATACCCAAGGTCATGTGAACTCTAGCTTTCTGTGTGCTAGACTAAACCCAAATTATTTCAGAAAGTTACTTGCCTACTGTCAAAAAATGCCAACTAGTCTTTATGTGTTCTGGTGGAAGTCGTAAGACTCCTGGATCCGAGAAAAATAATTTTACTTCTCATAGCAATGGCAGCAGAGCATTATTAGCATTTCTTTTTTTCTTTCTTTCTTTTTTTTTTTTTTTTTTTTTTTTTT